>NC_057801.1:39435478-39447174 GCF_018294505.1 Triticum aestivum | reverse complement strand
GGCCGCCCCGTCGCTGCCCCGACGCAGTCGCCCCGAATCGTGCAGCGCTGCCGCCGCCCCCACACACAGCCGCGGCTGCCCCGTCGCGGCCCCAACGCAGCCGGCCTGAATCGTGCAGCGCTGCCGCCGACCCGATTCAACCGCCCCCCACTAATTTTTAAATATCCATTTTTCACGATCTATTGAAGTTGGAGTTTTACATCTCCAGTATGCATCATCTATTGAAGTTGTCTCTTTTTTGGAGATGTAAAATTCTACATCTTCAAATTTGCATTGTTTTTATTGGAGATGCTCTCAATGGTTGTTGAAACACATGCTTTCTTTGCTTACACACACTTGCACGTAGACGTACCTATCAGGATGACCTTGTTGCTGGATTTCTTCCCATCTGCGAACATGGAAAAGGTCAATATACATGCGCATGCACAATGTCATCAACAAAGCAAGTGACCAAATTATATATTTGCGAGACTAATCAACGAATTAGGTCCCGATGGGAGACTAATTAATCTGACACTGATGCATTTGTACTGTGCTAAGGACATACATGCGTTTGTCGGACTAATTGACAGGCCTAGCAGCGTCACTGATTAGGTAAGAGCTGTTAAACGACGACTTGCTAGTTGAATGGATCGGTTCGACAGGAAATCTTACCGGCCGGGACAAGAAATCGGACGGCAGATCGAACGCGCTAACTTTGATTAGTTACCGTCGTGTTCACACGATCGACACGTAGGCATGCATGACGAAACGACCACAATATGCAAAGCATGCAAGTAACGGTCATACTCTAGACACACGACACATAGGCATGCACGAAGAAACGACGGTCACAATATTCGAAACAAATCACGGTCATCTTTCCGGACACATGCTAGCTGCCAAGGAGGAGGACGTGGAGTTCATACTCGAAACGTACGTCGTTAGTCGAGTTGATTGACTTGAACCTTGTGTACGTACGTACGTACTTTGCGATGCATGCTCAGAGCATGTAGACACATGCTAGCTGCCGAGGAGCAGGACGTGGAGTTCCAACTACTTGCGGCTAGAGCATACGGTTTTAGGTAGGACCTAACACGGAACCCATTGGCTGTTTGGCCAGAATACTGTTTGTGTTTTAGATACGATGAGATCCATCATCGACAATGACAGGCGCAGGCGCTGACCCAGGAGCCAAGTCCAAGCTAGCTAAGCTAAGGGCGTTCAGCACGTCGTTTCGGTAGCACGGCTACTGTTGCTGGTCAACCGGGGGAACCTTGTCCTAAAAGTTTAGCCAGCTACCCATATCACATGGAAACATTGACTCGCTCAAACATTTTTTATGTGGGAGGGTCTAAATCGAGCAAGAAATCTTCATTTTCTAAATTGATAATCTTGATTGCGTTTTCTTATCCAGGACCAATTTACTCCTATTTGTTATGCATTTTAGAAATTATCAAGCACCCTCCAAAGCTAAGAATACCACATAGGTTTTGCAAGTCGCGACCATTATGATCTTCAAAATAAACTAATTCAAACAAAATTTGTACCTTTTTACTTGTAGTTAATCTCGGCTTACATTCATGGCAGATCTATGTACATGCCTCTACATCAAAACGAGAAGCTAATCGAGATAGTATTAATTGTGAAACTAAATAATACCAGTTTCAAAACATGAGGTGTAGTTTGACTATCCAAATTCATACTGCAACTAATAATTATTTTAGTAATATAGTTTATCTTGCATAAAATAGACATCATTACATTCATATTTAAAAAACCCCATGTATGATTAGATTTACTAATACGTATGTAATAAAAAAAATCACAAACTTGGACAAAAGCAATATATAGTCTGTATTTAGTAAAATAAAACTCTGGAAAAAGTGTTGAAAATACTATGAATTAAAATAAAACTAGACTTAGTTGCACTAGACGTTATTTTGTTGGAAGTCGGGAGGGCGTGTGCTTACCGCATCTCGCCGGTCGCGATGAGCCGTCGGCGCAAACGCACGCGAACGCCTCGGCGTCGGAGTCGTACCCGCACTGGCCGCCGCTAGCGCCGCACGTGCCGCAGTCCCCGGCCGGCGCCCTCCACTGCAGAAGGTACCCTTCCCTCAGCAGCCGCGGGTACTCCACCCCAGCGCTGGCGCCCGGCGACGTGGACCCGGCCACCGGCACCACGGCGTAGTCGCACCCGGCAGCCACGGCCCTCGCGTCGGTGTTGTTGTACCGCGCGTCGAGCCGAACCACGGCAGTCGTCCCGGGGCAGATGACGTCGACGAACCCGGCCGCCGCGGGGTTCGTGCAGTTGAAGAGGAAGAGGAGCTGGCGGTTGGCGGCGCTGGCGGAGAAGGGCGCGAGGCTGAGGCTGGCGGAGACGTCGATCTTGGGCACGGGGCAGCCGGCGTCGTCCGTCTGCACGTTGTCGTTGGCCACGACCACGGCGCGGTCGGCGTAGGAGACGCTGAGGAGCTTGTACCCGCCGCGGAAGGAGCGGGCCAGCGACGCGCGCCCGCCGCGGCAGTCCACCTGGAACGCCGACGGGCCGCACGGCGCGGGCTGGGCGGCGTCCGTGAGCCAGAACGGGTACTGGATGGTCACGTTACCGCAAGCCTTTGGCGAACACGTCGCCACGGCCGCCGCCGCCGGCGTGGTCAATTGGTGCAGCAGCAAGCATGTCGCTGCTAGGACGGAGAGGAGCGCTCGTAGATGCATCGCGACGTACGTTCGATCGATCGACCCGTGTGTGGGTGGTGGCCGCGGTGTTCCGTTGCGTGGAAGAAGGAACGTACGTAGGGTGTGTTGGTATATACGGATGTAGCTAGATAGATAGGGGATGGAGAAGAGGTAAACGGGGAGTGTTCATTTGACTCGCGTTGTCACTTTATTTCGTGGACTTGTCTATGCTTCCGTGTGTGAGACGCCCGAGTTGATTGATTTTAGTTCGTGGGTGCTGATTAATAGTAACGTCATGCTTTACGTGATGCTTGCGTCGGGAGATTGGGACTGGCAACGGTAGGTGAGCGCGCACCTTCGTCAAAGTCGACTTCAAAAAATTGGAGCGGCAAATGGGAAATGGCTATTCGACGAACCTGTTCGGATGGTGCTATCTTATCAAGTTTATATATTGGAATGGCAAATCAACATGTGGTTGGATGGTTAGAAGGACAGTGATATATATCTCTTGCCCATCACAGTTCAAGTACTTCACGTTGGTGCTCACATGGATTTTGCCTGCACTGCATGTATGTCATAGTTAGGCCTGGTTGAGAAAAAACAGGCTAAAAACCAATATATGCATGTTAGATTGATTGTCTGCATTCCCTTTAACCTGGATAGGGCGCAACGAAACGCAGACTGTTTGGTTGCCGGCTTGTTCGAGCGAAAACAAAAGCCATGGTGCTTAGTTACATGCAACGCATGTTGTCTGATAATCTCCTCATGGAGGTGGTGAGGTTACCAACACACTAGCAGTAAGCGGCTTGTTCTAGCAGTATGTTTGCAGTAGCGGCCCGTTTTTGGTCATTTTTTCCTTCCTGGTTTGGTTTTTCTCCTTGTTTATTATTTTTGAATATTTTTTAAATAATTTTATGTACTATAAAAGAATTATATATGTGGTGAACATATTCTGAGCATACGATGAAAATTTTAATATTATTTGATGAACTTTTTAGTATTGTATGATGAACTTTTTTGAATATAGAATGAACATTTAAAAACTATTAATATATGTGTTGAACAATTTCAGCGTACACAAAGAACATTTTGTAATATACGCTGAAATTATTTTCTTATACACTGAACATTTGTGCAATATACGCTGAAATTTTTTAAAACAATGTGGATGTTATTATTATTCGTTGAACAATTTTAATTTGAGACGAACCATTTATAATGCATGGCAAAATTATTACAATATACCACAATTATTTTCTTAATATACAATGAACAACACACTAAACTTTTTATAATACATGAAAATTTTGGGGAACGTAGCAGAAATTCAAAATATTCTACGCATCACCAAGATCAATCTATGGAGATTCTAGCAACAAGAGAGGGAGAGGATGAGCATCTTCATACCCTTGAAGATCGCTAAGCCGAAGCATTACAAGAACGCGGTTGATGGAGTCGTACTCGCGGCGATTCAAATCGCGGAAGATCCGATCTAGCGCCGGACGGACGGCGCCTCCGCGTTCAACACACGTACAGCCCGGGGACGTCTCCTCCTTCTTGATCCAGCAAGCGGAAAGGAGAAGTTGAGGGAGAACTCCGACAGCACGACGGCGTGGTGGTGGTGGAGCTCGTGGTTCTCCAGCAGGGCTTCGCCAAGCACTACGGAGGAGGAGGAGGTGTTGGAGGAGGGAGAGGGCTGCGCCAGGGAAGAGGTGCGGCTGCCCTCCCACCCTTCCACTATATATAGGGGCAAGGGGAGAGGGGGAGGCGCCCCAGGGTTTCCCCTAGGGGGCGGCGGCCAAGCAGATTGGATCTCCCTAGGGAAAATTCTAGCGAGACTTGCCCCCCAAGCCAAGCAGGTGGAGGATTGCCTCCCAAGCCAGGTCGAGGCGCCCCACCTCCCCAAATAACGGGGGAAAGGGTGTGGGGGGCGCACCACCCCTTAGTGGGCTGGTTTGCCCCTTCCCCTTTGGCCCATGAGGCCCTCCAACACTGGCCGGGGCTCCCGAAACACCTTTCGGTCATGCTGGCCATAGCCTAGTACCCCCGGAACACTTCCGGACTCCAATACCCTTCGTCCAATATATCGATCTTCACCGCCGGACCATTCCGGAACTCCTCGTGATGTCCGGGATCACATCCGGGACTCCGAACTACCTTCGGTAATCACATACTATTTCCCACAACAACTCTAGCATCACCGAACCTTAAGTGTGTAGACCCTACGGGTTCGGGAACCATGTAGACTTGACCGAGACATCTCTCCGTCCAATAACCAACAGCGGGATTTGGATACCCATGTTGGCTCCCACATGTTCCACGATGATCTCATCGGATGAACAACAATGTCGAGGATTCAAGCAATCACGTATACAATTCCCTTTGTCAATTGGTACGTTACTTGCCCGAGATTCGATCGTCGGTATCCCAATACCTCGTTCAATCTCGTTACCGGCAAGTCACTTTACTCGTTCCGTAATGCATGATCCTGTGACTAACTACTTAGTCACATTGAGCTCATTATGATGATGCATTACCGAGTGGGCCCAGAGATACCTCTCCGTCATACGGAGTGACAAATCCCAGTCTCGATTCGTGCCAACCCAACAGACACTTTCGGAGATACATGTAGTGCACCTTTATAGCCACCCAGTTACATTGTGACATTTGGTACACCCAAAGCATTCCTACGGTATTCGAGAGTTGCACATTCTCATGGTCTAAGGAAATGATACTTGACATTAGAAAAGCTCTTAGCAAACAAATTATACGATCTTGTGCTATGCTTAGGATTGGGTCTTGTCCATCACATCATTCTCCTAATGATGTGATCCCGTTATCGATGACATCCTATGTCCATGGTCAGGAAACCATAACCATCTATTGATCAATGAGCTAGTCAACTAGAGGCTCACTAGGGACATGTTGTGGTCTATGTATTCACACATGTATTACGGTTTCTAGTTAATACAATTATAGCATGAACAATAGACAATTATCATGAACAAGGAAATATAATAATAACCATTTTATTATTGCCTCTAGGGCATATTTCCAACAGTCTCCCACTTGCACTAGAGTCAATAAGCTAGTTCACATCATTATGTGATTGTATTGAATCCAACACCCATGGTGTTTGATCATATCTCGCTTGTGAGAGAGGTTTATTAGTCAACGGGTCTGAACCTTTTAGATCCTTGTGTGCTTTACAAATATCTATGTCATCTTGTAGATGCAGCTACCAGGCACTACTTGGAGCTATTCCAAATAACTGCTCTACTATACAAATCCGGTTACTACTCAGAGTCATCCGGATTAGTGTCAAAGTTTGCATCGACGTAACCCTTTACGACGAACTCTTTTACCACCTCCATAATCGAGAAAATTCCTTAGTTCACTAGTTACTAAGGTTAAGTTAGACCGCTGTCATGTGATCCATTCCTGGATCACTCTTGTACCCCTTGACCGACTCACGGCAAGGCAGGTGCGGTACTCAGCATAGCACACTGTAGAGCCTACGTCTAAAGCATAGGGGACGACCTTCGTGCTTTCTCTCTCTTCTGCCGTGGTCAGGTCTTGAGTCTTACTCAATACTCACACCTCATAACACAGCCAAGAACTCCTTCTTTGCTGATCTATTTTGAACTCCTTCAAAATCTTGTCACGGTATGTATTCATTTGAAAGTACTATTAAGCATTTTTTATCTATTCTTATAGATCTTGGTGCTCAATGTTCAAGTAGCTTAATCCAGGTTTTCCATTGAAAACACTTTTCAAATAACCCTATATGCTTTCCAGAAATTCTACATCACTTTTGATCAACAATATGTCAACAACATATACTCATCAGAAATTCTATAGTGCTCCCACTCACTTCTTTGTAAATACAAGTTTCTCATAAACTTTTTATAAACCGAAAATCTTTGATCATCTCATCATAGAGTATATTCCAACTCCGAGATGCTTACTCCAGTCCTTAGAAGGATTGCTAGAGCTTTGCATACTTGTTAGCATCTTTCAGGATTGTCAAAACCTTCTGGTTGTATCACATACAACCTTTCCTCAAGAAAATCGTCGAGGAAACAATGTTTTGACATCCTATATGTTCATAAATAATGCACTAATTGCTAATATAATTCCAACAGACTCTTAGCATCACTATGAGTGAGAAAGTCTCATCGTAGTCAACTCCTTGAACTTGTCGGAAAATATCTTAACGACAAGTCGAGCTTTCTTAATGGTGATACTTACCATCATTGCCCGTCTTCCTTTTAAAATCCATCTACACCCAACAACCTTACGACCATCAAGTGGTTCTTCCAAAGTCCATACTTTGTTTTCATACATGGATCCTCTCTCGGATTTTATGGCCTTGAGCCATTCGTCGGAATCCGGGTCCGCCATCGCTTCTCCATAGCTCGTAGGTTCATTGTTGTCTAGCAACATGACCTCCAGGACAGGATTACGTACCACTCCGCAGTAGTACGTATCCTTGTCAACCTATGAGTTTTGATAGTGACTTGATCCAAAGTTTCATGATCAATATCATCAGCTTCCACTTCAATTGGTGTAGGCGCCAAAGGAACAACTTCATGTGCCTTGCTACACACTAGTGGAAGTGACGGTTCAATAACCTCATCAAGTCTCCACCATCCTCCCACTCAATTCTTTCAAGAGAAACTTTTTCTTGAGGAAGGACCCGTTTCTAGAAACAATCACTTTTGCTTCCGGATCTGAAATAGGAGGTATACCCAACTGTTTTGGGTGTCCTATGAAGATGCATTTATCCGCTTTGGGTTTGAGCTTATCAGCCTAAAACTTTTTCACATAAGCATCGCAGGCCCAAAGTTTTTAAGAAATGACAGCTTAGGTTTCTCTAAACCATAGTTCATATGGTGTCATCTTAATGGAATTGTGTGGTGCCCTATTAAAGTGAATGCGGTTGTCTCTAATGCCTAACCCATAAAAGATAGTGTTAATTCGATAAGAGACATCATGGTATGCACCATATCCAATAGGGTGCAGTTATGATGTTCGGACACACCATCACACTATGGTGTTCCAGGCGGTATTTATTGTGAAACAATTTCCACAATGTCTTAATTGTGTGCCAAACTCGTAACTCAGATATTCATCTCTATGATCATATCATAGACATTTTATCCTCTTGTCACAACGATCTTCAACTTCACTCTGAAATTACTTAAACCTTTCAATAATTCAGACTTGTGTTTCATCAAGTAAATATACTCAGCATCTACTCAAATCATCTGTGAAGTAAGAACATAACGATATCCACTGCGTGCCTCAGCACTCATTGGGCTGCACACATCAAAATGTATTACTTCCAACAAGTTGCTTTCTTGTTCCATCTCACTGAAAACGAGGCCTTTCAGTCATCTTGCCCATGTGGTATGATTTGCATGTCTAAAGTGATTCAAAATCAAGTGAGTCCAAACGATCCATCTGTATGGAGTTTCTTCATGCATATATACCAATAGACATGGTTCGCATGTCTCAATCTTTTCAAAAACGAGTGAGTCTAAAGATCCATCAACATGGAGCTTTCTTCATGTGTTTTATATCAATATGACTCAAATGGCAGTGCCACAAGTATGTGGTACTATCATTACTATCTTATATCTTTTGGCATGAACATGTGTATTATTATGATCGAGATTCAATAAACCATTCATTTTAGGTGCAAGACCATTGAAGGTATTATTCAAATAAACAGAGTAACCATTATTCTCCTTAAATGAATAACCGTATTGCGATAGACATAATCCAATCATGTCTATGCTCAACGCAAACACCAAATAACAATTATTTAGGTTTAACACCAATCTCGATGGTAGAGGGAGTATGTGATGCTTGATCACATCAACCTTGGAAACACTTCCAACACATATCGTCATCTCACCTTTAGCTAGTCTCCGTTTATTCCGCAGCTTTTATTTCGAGTTACTAACACTTAGAAACCGAACCGGTATCTAATACCCTGGTGCTACTAGGAGTATTAGTAAAGTACACATTAATATAATGTATATCCAATATACTTCTGTCGACCTTGCCAGCCTTCTCATCTACCAAGTATCTAGGGTAGTTATGCTTCAATGACTGTTCCCCTCATTACAGAAGCACTTAGTCTTGGGTTTGGGTTCAACCTTGGGTTTCTTCACTAGAGCAGCAACTGATTTGCCGTTTCATGAAGTATCCCTTCTTTACCTTGCCCTTCTTGAAACTAGTGGTTTTACTAACCATCAACAATTGATGCTCCTACTTGATTTCTACTTTCGCGGTGTCAAACATCGCAAATTGCTCAGGGATCATCATGTCTATCCCTGATATGTTATAGTTCATCACAAAGCTCTAGTAGCTTGGTGGCAGTGACTTTGGAGAACCATCACTATCTCATCTGGAAGATAACTCCCACTCGATTCAAGCGATTGTAGTACTCAGACAATCTGAGCACATGCTCAACGATTGAGCTTTTCTCCCTTAGTTTGCAGGCTTAAGAAACTTGTTGGAGGTCTCACACCTCTTGACGTGGGCACGAGCCTGAAATCCCAATTTCAGCTCTTGGAACATGTCATATGTTCCGTGACGTTTCAAAATGTCTTTGGTGCCTCAATTCTAAACCGTTTAACATTACGCACTAAACTATCATGTAGTCATCAAAACGTGTATGTCAGATGTTCGCAACATCCACAGACGACGCTCGAGGTTTAGCACACCGAGCGGTGCATTAAGGACATAAGCCTTCTGCGCAGCAATGAGGATAATCCTCAGTTTACGGACCCAGTCCGCATAATTGCTACTATCAACTTTCAACTAAAATTTTCTCTAGGAACATATCTTAAACAGTAGAACTAAAGCATAAGCTCCGACATAATTTGCAAAGACCTTTTGACTATGTTCATGATAATTAAGTTCATCTGGTTATTTAATGAACTCCCACTTAGATAGACATCCCTCTAGTGATCCAAGTGATACATGATCCGAGTCAACTAGGCCGTGTCCAATCATCACGTGAGACGGACTAGTCATCATCGGTGAACATCTTCATGTTGATCGTATCTACTATACGACTCATGTTCGACCTTTCGGTCTCTTGTGTTCCGAGGCCATGTCTGTACATGCTAGGCTCGTCAGGTCAACCTAAGTGTTTTGCGTGTGTAAATCTGGCTTACACCCGTTGTATGTGAACCTTAGAATCTATCACACCCGATCATCACGTGGTGCTTCGAAACAACGAACTTTCGCAATGGTGCACAGTTAGGGGGAACACTTTCTTGAAATTTTATGAGGGGTCATCTTATTTATGCTACCATCATTCTAAGCAAATAAGATGTAAATATGACAAACATCACATGCAAATCATAAAGTGACATGATATGGCCAATATCATCTTGCGCCTTTGATCTCCATCTTGAGGCACGGCATGATCACCTTCGTCACCGGCATGACACCATGATCTCCATCATCATGATCTCCATCATCGTGTCTTCATGAAGTTGTCTCGCCAACTATTACTTCTACCACTATGGCTAACGATTTAGCAATAAAGTAAAGTAATTACATGGCGTTATTCAATGACACGCTGGTCATACAATAAATTAAGACAACTCCTATGGCTCCTACCGGTTGTCATACTCATCGACATGCAAGTCGTGATTCCTATTACAAGAACATGATTAATCTCATACATCACATATCATTCATCACATTCTTTTTGGCCATATCACATCACATAGCATACCCTGCAAAAACAAATTAGACATCCTCTAATTGTTGTTGCATGTTTTACGTGGCTGCTATGGGTTTCTAGCAAGAACGTTTCTTACCTACACAAAAGCCACTACGATGATATGCCAATTGCTATTTACCCTTCATAAGGACCCTTTTCATCGAATCTGATCCGACTAATGTGGGAGAGACTGGCACCCTCTAGCCACCTTTATGCAACAAATGCATGTCAGTCAGTGGAACTTGTCTCACGTAAGCGTACGTGTAAGGTCGGTCCAGGCCGCTTCATCCCACAATACCGCCGAAACTAGATAGGACTAGTAACGGTAAGCAAATTGAACAAACCAACGCCCACAACTACTTGTGTTCTACTCGTGCATAGAAATCTACGCAATAGACCTAGCTCATGATGTCACTTTTGGGAAACGTAGCAGAAATTCAAAATTTTCTACACATCACCAAGATCAATATATGGAGATTCTAGCAACAAGAGATGGAGAGGATGAGCATCTTCATACCCTTGAAGTGTCACGACCGATTTTCCAATAAAAATATTTATTGAGAAACCAATCTTTTGAGTCCAGTATGAGAGAAATCCTCCTCACTGGTAGACAATTTCTTGATACAATAAGCCAGTAGCATAAAATATATTACAGGGTTGAACTGCGGTTGCTCAACCAAATTATTACAAGCACGCCAATAATTATACATAATGGCGGACATGACACAGTGGTGTGGAGGCATACTACTGACTCGAGGATAGGGCGGTGGTGGAAAAACACAGCGGGGAGAGGAATACAAGACTCTAAGTCTGTCATCTCATCGAACGTCGAGGTGAGGCTCGATGAATTTATTTGGTAGCGGAAGCGGATGTAAAACAGTGACCAAATCCAGGGTCGCACGAGACTGACTGGGACTCCTCTAGGTGTCGGACTTACTATCAAACTCTTCATCCATGAGATCGCCTTCGTCAGCATCTGGCCAAATCAACTAGCCAGTGAGTACTTTGAAAGTACTCGCAAGACAGTTCGGACGTAAGATATAACAAATGCATGCATGGATGTGTCATGAATAATTCACCAATGTACATTTCAAAAATTAGCATAACAAGGTAAGTAAAAAGGGAAACGGCGGTAGTCCGCCTGAAATCCCAACAGAACATAAATAACTACCGATCGGTGTCTGAAGCGATGCCTCGAAAAGTGAACAAATAAACATAAGGAAATGATGCCACAGTCGGGCGTCTTAGCGACACCACATAAAGGGCTTTAAAAGAAATACCACAGACG